>NW_024870891.1:1140000-1162500 GCF_019054845.1 Dipodomys spectabilis | reverse complement strand
AGCCCCACCGCTGGCAAAATTAAACAACAACAACAACCAAATGCAAAATGCTGTTTGTTGAAATAAATATGTTGAAGAAATGTTGATGCTGACTAGAAAATTTTGCTGTAGCCATTCATGATGAACTTTGTTAGGAAAAAGTAAAATAAATTAATGAAATATTATCTGGCATTAGACAGGACATAGTGCGATCTAAAAATGATTGCTGCCTTTGGTGACTTGACACAACTAACATTACAAATACATTTCTAGATTGTAATTTTTTAAGGATACAATCGTGGGGTTTTTTTTCTTTTACAAAATAATTTTACTGCCGGGGGCCAGTGGCTCAGACCTATAATTCTAGCTACTAAAGATTCTGAGAACTGAGAGTCTCTGCTCAAAGCCAGTCCAGGGAGGAAAGTCTGTGAGACTCTTATCTCCAATTAAAGGTTCAGAAAATGTGAAGTGGCACTGTTGCTCAAGTGGTAGAATGCTAGACTTGAGCTGAAGAGCTGAGGGACAATGCCCAGACCCAGAGCTCAAACCCCACAACTGACAAAAAATAATAATAGTAATAACATTAATTTTAGAGTTACTATTAACGTGTTATATATAAAGGCTACCATTTCATAAGTTTGTTTTTTTGCTCAAAGAACACATATGTATCTTCATTTCCAACCACCAGTATTTGGCCATCTTCTTTCCAGCTGATCTCTGGGTGTAGAGGGAAAGTGTAATGCAAAGCAATACAAACCAGTACTGACTATAAATAATTTTTCTCTGCACATCCTAAAAATCAATGATGGTAGCATGAAATAAAAAATCCCTAAGTTTACAACATTCTTCTAGACAAGTTAAAGAAATCCTGAGAACAAGTATTTTAAGAATAATTTCAGAGAGATAAATCTCTGGGCCTAGGTTCTGTCTCTGAAATTTATTACTCAAGGCTAGTGCTTGCACTTTGAGCCACAGTGAACCTTCCACTTATCTGGTGGTTAATTGAACAGAAAAGTCTCACCAACTTTCCTATTCAACTTGGCTTTGAACTAGGATCTAGAGATCTCAGCCCTCTGAGTAGCTAGGATTATAAGCATGAACCCCTGGCAACTGGCTAGAATAATTCCTTACCTGACACAGAAGCCAGTTAATATTAATTGTCAATCATGTTTAACTTTGTAAAATAAAATTTGCTGAAATGCCTTACAGTAGAAATAAGGCATAAAATGTGTGTGTGTTACAAAGTTCTTACTAAAAGCTACATAATTTACTTGTTTTTTTTTCTTTTAAAATTGTGTGTTTTCCAGAATCATACCTCATCTTCCCTTGCTGTTTCTTTAGTTTATTTCATACATGCCCACAGCTTTTTCAATTATCATTTCTTTATGTAAAGAGCTTGCACATATATATTATGAGTCCAAATTCCTTGTATGCATCTATCATCTACATATTCAACTGCCATAAAAACTTGTGAAACAATAGTCACCTCTTTCCATTACTGGATATTAACGTGTAAATAAAATTTACAAAAACAGAGAATAACATCAATAAATGTAACTAGATTTTAAGAGTAATGTTAAACATAAATTCAAGGTTGATTATTTTCTGAGCAATTTAATAAAAACCCCAAGGAAAAGAAATCAACTATTTTAAGTGCTGATATTGTGGTTTAAACTCAGGATCTTACCTTCTCACTTAAGCTTTTTCCCTAGTGGGTGGTGCTCCATACATGAACCGTAGGTCCTCTTCCAACTTTATTTTGGGGATTATATAGACATAAGAATCTCATGGAAAAAAAATCAGTTGTGTCCCTATTTTTTGGGGTTCATTTCAATTAACATCATCTTATATGGTCATACGGTACCATGTACTAGTTACTACAAGTAAAGGAAACTAGGGGACCTATGTTTATTTGGGCCTGGCATATTTCACTTAATATAATTTTTTTCACATCTTTCCATTTCCTTACAAATGGGAGATGTCATTTTTCTGACAGAGGCATAGAATTCCATTATATATATATATACACACACACGCATATATATACACATATATATATACATAAATATACATATATATCACATTTTCTCTTTTTTTATTGGGAAAATACCGTACAGAGGGTTTGCAATTACATGGGCAATGTAATAAGTACATTTCTTATCAAGAATTGCCTTCTCCTTTGTTTCCTCTTCCCATCCCTTTCCATCTCTGTGCAATTCTTGTCTCCAATTCACTGCCAAAGAAAGCTGGAAGTGGATTCGTGGCTTGTAGCCTACAGCATAAAGCTCAGGAACAGAACCCAAGCCTTGAGTTAAAGCCTTAGAATAGTGCGTATATATACACAAATAAAGTAAGTCACTCAAGTTCTCAACCTTCCATTTCCCTAAACTTAACTTTAATCTTGGTCAGAACCCTAAGAGTAACCTTGATGATAATAGTAACCTGATCCTAAAATTAATGGAAATTAATCAAGTTTAGATACATCCTTACAGATACCCATTGTCTTTGAAATGGTTTGAAATTTGCTCCAAATCCTACAGATTCCCTAACGTGGACTCTGAAATCTATCTTGTTCCCTATTAGGAATCATTAACCTCAAATCCTCATATCATGAAAGATACCATAGTTTCCATTGATCTTAACTTTTACTGAACTGTATATCCAAAAAGAAACTGCGAGTTTATTTAAAATCTACTCTCCTTCCAAACCCTAACTATATATCTAAACCTTACTAGAAACCTAACTCTAAATTTAACCCTATTGAACCCTGAATAGGAAAATTAGGGAAAATATGTAATTTTTGTTAAATTTCGCACTTAGTTTACTTGAAAGTGTTAGTAGAAACTCAGTTTTACCTTAAAGCTTATCATTCCCTAACCCTAATCCTAAACTGAATCAGGAAAATAAACCTAAACCTAGAACTAATGGCCTTTGGAGTCTAAAAGCCACACAAATACATTAGTTTTTGTTCATAGTAACTTCAACTCATCTATCTAAAAATAGTTTGTCGTTTCACTCATTGTCTTGTCTTTATTGTAACTCTAACCCTAATCCTCACCCTAATCATACTCTAATCTTAATATTATTACCAGTTTTCTATTTCACATTCAACCTAATTATAACTCTACATGTTATTCGAAGATTTACATTGTTTGACCCTAAATTTTCCATTTCCCTAATGCTTAAACTAAGCCTAGCTGGAACTAAAACCTAACTTTCACCCTAATGATAATCCAATTCTAATGTTTAAGAATAATACTCTAGTTTTTAATCATTGTAATGAATACTCCAGTTTTCACTCTGGAAATGAGTTTTAGTTTGCCCTAATGCCCACAAATTTTCTGTCTCTACATTGAAACTCATCTTGTTCTTTAACATGAGCCATTATATCACTTGTCCTCAAATTCTCTTACCAGGAAAAATACTGTAGTTTTCATTGATTCTACATTTTCCTGAACCACTGTATCTGAAAACAGTTTCAGATTTACTTACCATCTAGTCCATTACTTAACGCTAACTCTCAACCTAAACCTGGCTGGAAAACTCTCATTAACCACTACAAGAATGATCACTGAAAAATAAATATAATAATAATGTTATAGTTATTATTCCGCCTCATATGTTTGCTTCTACTTGTTAGTGAACACAATTTTATACTAAGAGCTTTCTTATTTGTAACAGTAAATATAATCAGAAGAAAATACTGACCCTAATCTTAATCCGAATTATATGACAATACTAACACTAACATAAGTACACTAGTTTTCACTCATCATTCCAAACATAGGTTTCAATTTTTCCAATATCTAAGTCATTTTCTAACCCCAAAATTAATCTTTCTTAACTGAAACATTGAGAATAACCATCAGCCTAATTGTAAGTAGATTCTAATATTAATAGCAATACTCTAGTTTACATTTATTCTAATTCTTACAAGGCTTATATTAAAATTTACCTTCATTTTGACCCTCATTTTTTTTCTCCTTCACTCTAAGCCTAAACATGGCTGGAATCCTAACCATAACCCTGACACTAATCGTATCCCAATTCTAAAATGTATGAAAAATGCTCGTTTTGTGCAATCCTAACTGAAATTCCACTGGTAATTCTTGAAATAAATTGCAGGTTTCCTGTAAACCCTACAGATTTTTCACTCTTAACTCTGAATGTATTTTGTTCCATAACAGGAATCATTATACCCATTGATCTCAAATCCTGATTTTATGAAATACATTGTACTTCCATTATCCCAGTTTTTCCTGAATTCCTAAAAAAAGTTTCAGCTTTACTTAATATTTAACATCTTTTTTTTTCTTTTTGTCGGTCGTGGGGCTTGCACTGTGGGCCAGGGCATGATTCCTGAGTTCTTTAGTTCAAGGTGTGCGTTTTACCAATTGAGCCACAGCACCGCTTTTGTGTTTTATGGTGGTTTATTTGAGATAAAAGTCTCATGGACTTTCCTGCCTGGGCTACCTTTGAACTGCGATCCTCAGAAAACAGCTTCCTGAGTAGCTAGTATAATAGGCGTGAGCCACTAGTTTAACCCATTTCTTTACTCTATCCTCAACTCCGGTTAACCAGAAACCTAATCCAAATCACATTCTGATTTAACATCAAATGGTTAATGTAAGGAAAATTTTCTAGATTCTATTCAATCGCACATTTTTTTTGGCTTCTACTTCTAATTGGAAAACTAAAATTCACCTCAAAGCTTATCCTTCCCTAACCCTAACCGGAACAAAAATATCTCACACTTTAAACCAAATTATATCTGAATGTTTAAAGTAACACAGACTGGTTTTCATTCATTCTTACCATTCATTCTTCTTAAAATATGTGGCAGTTTTACACAATGTCTTACATGTTTTTCTCATCCTAACCCCGCTCTAACTGGCACACCTTGCCTAATCCTTTTACACAATGTCTTACATATTTTTCTCATCCTAACCCCGCTCTAACTGGCACAACTTGCCTAATCCTAAACCTACGTATAACCAAATCATCATGTTAATAGCAAGCCAATTTTTTCATATTTATCCTAACTCTTGCTCAGCGTGTAGGTCTAAATTTTACTTGCATTTTGAACATAAATTTTTAAGTGTTTTTCTATTTCCTGTCAGGTTTTATTTTTCATTATTTTTTAAAAATTTTATTTTGTTGAAAAGATGCTTTAAAGAGGGATTAGTTACATGTGTAAGGTAAGGAGTACGTTTCTTGTTGAGCATAGTGACCCACTTCTTTCTTGTGCTCCCACTATCCCATCCTTCCACACTTCTCATACCCCTCCCTCCCCATGGTGTAAACTTCATTTTCAACATAGTGTCTTGTGCGTATCATTGTTGCAATGGGTCATCCTCCATTTTCAACATAGTGTCTTGTGTGTATCATTTTTGCAATGGGTCATCCTGTGATGAACCTAAATTTTCTATTTCTCTAATCCATTTTCTAATTCTGTCTGGGTTCTTAACCCTAACCGTAATAATAATGATAGCTCAATTCAAAAGTTAACAAAAATATTCAGGTTATTATTCATCCTATTAATTCACTGTACATCTTGAATTAACTTGCAGTTTAGCTTAAATGTTCCAAATTAGTTTATATGCGTATATATAAAGATGGAATTTTATATGAAAAACAGATCTTTGGAGGAAAGAGCAATGAGAAGGAAATAGAGGGAGTATAATCAAATACATTAAATATATTATGGAATTGTCATTTCTGACAATTAATATCTATTAACAAAATAACTAAAAATTAAAAAAGAACACACTGCCTTCTAGTGTTCATTAAGAGAGCCATGATCTGTCCTCTGGAAAAAAAAAAAAAAAACTCATGTTAGATAAACTTTGTCCATGCATAATTTATATTGTTTGCCAATTATTTAACTTGATGAATAAAAATTTTTCGAATAAGATTCCATGACAAAAAATATAAAACAGTTACTTAGCAATTGTTTGAGGAAAAGTTATTATCATGGGATTTAAGAAACAGAATTATTATTTCCCTACAAAGCAATGAATTAGGTTTTCTAATCTAGTATTTGTAGTAAGTTTGCAGAACATAACTGGCATGAAAAACAACTAATTGTGCGTCTTGTTTCTTGAATGAGTGATATTTTAATCATTGTCTTTTATTCAAATAAATACTTAGGTTTACATTTCAAATAAGTGCAACTTTATCTCCTTTCAGAACAAGTACTTACCCTGCAATTAAATGTACTACCATATTCAGGTATTAAGAAGCGTTTTATATGTAGCTCTACATATCCAGAATGACGATTTTTTATTCATAAATGTCTAATGTCATATTTTTGCTTCATCAATATAAATTGTCTCATGAGGTTGTAGTGAAGGCTCCAGTAACCAAAGTAGTCAAAACCATTTCCTGAATTCTAAACTTTAAACCAAATAATTTTTAAGCTTTGATAATATCATTTATTGTCTCATCAGAGCAATTAAGCTAAAACAAATACTACTTTTTAAACATTTCACTCACATTGTAAAGAATATTAACATAGGTCAAAAAGAGACTAATTATTTCAGACTCATCATATTTGGTGATCTTAGTGTGAAGAATGCAGAGAGTAGTATTCAATACATAGTATTGATTAAATTATATATCTGGATTTCTAATTTGGAGGTTAATCACATAGAAACAAGAAAACAATAAAAAATTACTTAGGGATCAACAGAAAAATATATTTGTGCATGTACCACAGTTGCTTTATTAGTTTGTAGGTGAACACTGGACTTCGATTTATATCTTGGCTGTTGTTGTGAATAATGTGAATAACAATGAACTACAGATATGTTTATGTTACCCAGAGAGAAATAATCACACGATTGTGTGTGATTATTTCAACTTTGGATTTCTTTAGAAAAGTGCATACTACTTTCTACAACGAGAACACTAACCTGTATTTTGACCAAGAGTGTAGAAAATTTCCTTTTCTCCACAGTGTCGCCAGCCAACATTATTACCTTTTGAGTTTGTTTAAAGGGCAGGTTTTTACTGTGTGCAGTATCCAAGACTGGCCTTAGACTCAAATACTTTTACTCCAACCTCCAATCACTTGGAATTACCAGTCTTTACCACCATACCTGATTCCTTGGATATTTTTGATAAGAATTATAACAGTTAAGAAGTAGTATCATAGTAATTTTGAATTACATTTCTCTAATGAACTCCTCACAAAGCATTAAGCCAGCATAGAAGTTGTATTAAATACAAATTTGTAAATCCACAGGCGATTTTCATGGCTTTTTGGAAAACATGTTTATTCAGAAATTTTGCTCATTTTTAATCAAGTTTCTTGTTAATCTCATCTTTAATCTCTCTATAGAAAATCAATAATTAATTCAAGGTAGTAGAAAGGAAAAAAATTAAGCAGCTCCTAACATTTTTAATTTTTTAATAACATGATATTGCTTAAATCATTTTCTGTTAACGCTTGAGACTATATAACTCAATTTAGTTAGACCTTTTACAAGGCTATATATATTTTATTTATTTTACTTTGTTCTTACCAAAGCCTGCATGACTCATTTCACTTGGTTTCTTTCAGTCTCATGTAGTTCAGATTTCAAATTGAAGAATAAATGGAAGAAAGCAAACAAAAAATATAGTTCCCCTCATCTGATGATGAGGAAAGTGTTCATCCTTCTAAGGACCTATGATAGAATATCAAAAAGACAATTTATTCTTCTAGGTTTTCCTTATCTTTGTGATGTAACGTAAATGATGTAAAACACAACATACTGCTTAGATACTTTGATGTTTTATCAGATTTGCACATTTTCATATGGATTTCACCTCAGTCTACAACCTTCATTCATCGTTCTGTCTCTGATATTTTTGCACTATCACGACATAAGATAACTAGTTTGATTTACAGCATAAGAAGTTATCCACCTGGCTTCCTTGGAAGCAGAGCATGGTCAATAGATATTACTTCTGGTTGCTCACACTACATGTAATGGTTTCTGTACTACTTATCACATACTATTTAGTACTTAAAAAAGAATGCTGGCTAAACTCAAAGCTCATTCATAGGTTTATGTTAAGTGTTTCACAAGTTTTATTCTCTTAATTCTTAAGATAACATTTGCTATAATGCTAATGTTATTACCATTGTAGTGTTGGGAAAAATTGTAGTTAAAGACAGTAAGTGCATGGCCCAAAGACACGCACAGTGAGGAAGGAAATGAATCAAAGTTTCCAAAAGTCTTTCAGCAATACCAAGAATGTGGGTAAAATCTCTCCATTCTCTTACACTCTCAATTCAATATTCATATTGTCCAGGAAATAACAGCCTAGCAAATATTGCCCATAGTGATTGTTTTTTGTCACATTTTGTCTTCAATACAGACTGTGTTGGTGACATTGGGTTATCATGCACAGAGCTGAGCTTACAAATTGAGGTCTGAAGACAGCCAAATTTCTTCTGTCCCACAGTTCCAGTTTCTTTTTTAAAAAGTACTAAAACTTTTAAATATCATCACTTACTCTCTTTTAATCTCCAAACGAATTAAATTGGCATATAATCACTCCAAAAGTCTTTCAAATTAGATGATAAAACAGGCCTCCATGAAATAAATTTTCTTTTACTTTTAAAATTATTCTAAAAGCCTTGTGCTGGTTGGTCACACCTATAATCCTATCTACTCTGAATATTTGCTCAGGAGATTGAGATCTGTGGATAACACTTGGGAACCAATCAGCGCCAAAAAAAAAAAAAAAAAAACAAACCTTCATGAAATTATTTTTCAAAATGTTTACTGAAGTAGCAAAGAGCCAGGAATTGAGGTGTAGCTTATATAGTAGCTCACCAATCTAGACAGGAAAGGCCTAACAAGACCTTGAAGCCCCGATATTAAACTCTGAGCACACCAATATACATGCATGGCGTGTGTTCGCATGCACGTGTGTGTTCGCTTGCGTGCTGCCACGCACACACACACACACACACACACACACACACACACACATTTATTCAAATTACCTTCATATCAGTGTTCTGCATTAATTTCTTTGTTAACGATATTATATGGGTAAAATAGAGGAAATAAACTCTTTCATCTCAGAACATTTTGTATGTTTTTTTTGTAATAATACTGTGCAGAGGGGTCACATTTACAAGAACAAGGAAACTCGTATGTTTCCTAACAAGCATTGTTACCTTCTCCTTTATATTTCCCCTATCATCCCTTCCCTCACACCTCCACAAGTACACTCCCCTTACCCTTCCTTCCTCTGCCTAAATTGTAAAGTTCATTTTTCAACATAGTGTCTTGTGCATCTCATTGTTACAATAGGTCAACCTGTATCCCTATTTGAGCATTTTTTCCCTTCCCCTCCCCAAATTAGAGAAGCATACATACAAGATGTAAGTGCACCAACTTCAAATACAGAGAAAACAGGGGTTATAGCATTGGGAGAAACATACAGAGAAACCAAAAAAAAAAAAAAAAAAATGACATCGCACATTATAAGTACGTTAGAAACAATAGCAAGAAACAAAAAACCACTAGTGTCCCTATCTTGGGGTTCAATTTCTTTAACATCATCTGATCTGGTTATATTCACATATCTTTTGAAATTTTCTGCTTATCCCAGACATAAATTCGTTATTGAAAATAAGGGAAATCATGAGACCTATGTTTCTTTGGACTTGGCTTACTTCACTCAATATTTTTTTTTCCATTTCCTAACAAATTGGGAGATGTCATTCTTTCTGATGGAGGCATACAATTCCATTGTGTATATATACCACATTTAATTGATCCATTCATCTAATGGGTGCATCTGGTTTGGTTCTATATCTTAGCTATCGTAAATAATGTTTCAATAACTATCGTTGTGTTGGTAGTTTCAGTATGGTCTTGTTTATGATCATTTGAGTAAATCCCCAAAAGTGGGATTACTGTGTCATAGGGAAGGTTTATGTGGATTCTTCTGAGGAACCTCCATACTGCTTTCCAAAGTAGTTGAACAAGTTTACACTCCCACCAAGAAGGCAGTATGGTTCCTTTGTTGCCACATACCTTTCAGCAGCTGTTGTTGTAAAAATATGGAACGCTCCAAGAATTTGCATGTCATCCTTGTGCAGGGTGCATGCTAATCTTCTCTGTATCATTCCTATCATTCCAATGTTAGTGTATGTGATGCTAAATTGAGCACAGTACATTTATTATATAGAAAGTATAATTTTTATTGATTTTATTAAACTAGACAATTCAACAAAAATTAGGTTCAAAAGAATAGTTGTGAAATTTTAGAATCATGTATTTCTTACATAAGCACACATTTAAGAATAAAATCAATATAGACATGCCAAAAACAAAATAATTCCTGATATTTGTAGTTCAAGAGATGTGTAGGAGGAAGAATTCAATTATTCTATACAAGGCACCTGTCAAAATGAACATTGCAGCAACTCTTAAGTTTTAATGTTTTAAATATGCTTAATTTTGGGATTTTGCTTATATATGCCAAAAATAGGACTGTTTGGCAGGTCTAAAACTTTTCTGTAAAGTATTTAAGATTTTTGGTAGCAGACATTAAGTACTAAGTATGTACATTTCAGAGTTTATGAAAACTTTATTAATGAGAAGTTGCAAAGTCTTTGTGTAAAGAAGCAGAGTGAAGAGTTAAGATTTTAACTACACAGTTTCTGTTAAAACTTTAGGAATTCCTTTATTTATTAGCAAGGAATAAATGATGATATAACCTATGATGTACACATGTATGTTTCTATTCACACACATACATATACACATGTATACATGCAGACATGGAGAAAGACACATAATTTCAGCCAACACAATTTTCACCAGTTATTGAATATGACTTAAACGGAATACTTGGAACAATATATATTGAAGATGTATTTGTCCCTAAGAGTTCATTTACCACTCCTCTTATCTCTTAAAACAGGTAGTTTTAGAGAGATTTGACTTACAAAATGCAGTACAAGTGATAGCAAGTCACTTGGAAACCTCAGTAAGTATAATTCATATGGTGTCTCCCTGCTCCTCAGGTAATGCTTACTCTTGTAGACACTCTCAACAACCAAAGTAGCAGGAGAATACCCTGGTAAAGAGTAAAGTAATAAGGGTTTAAATGGCATCCTTACTTGAGCTCTTTTTCCAACAACCAGCATGAATTCCTAGGCAGATGAGTGAGTCCTCAGAAAACTGGACTCTACATATACATTTAACTAACCCATGTGAAAATTCCTATGTGAGAAATGCTGACTGAGGTCTTGCTGATTTCCTGGCCAAGAAAACAAGAAAAAAAAGAAAGTATTTTTAATGTTTTAAAGTTTGAGAATAATTTGTAACCTGTCAATAAATGTGTAGAACACAATTATACCAACTGACAAAAAAATGATGGCATTTATGTGCTCTTGGACTTGCCCAGTGATTTTAGATGTGTCTACACAGGTAGAATCAGCATAAATCAAGCCAGCATTTCTTCATTTAAGATATAAGGATACTGGTTGACCTATGTAACAATGAAATATACAAGACACTCTACCAGAGGATGGGTGAAGGGGGGAGGTGGAGAGGTTTGAAGGGAAGGGATGGTAGGGGAAAAACAAAGGAGGGGGTAGCAATGCTCAATAAGAAATGTACTCATTACCTTACTTACGTAACTGTAACCCATCTATACAGTATTTATAATAAAAATATATGTTAAAAAGATACAAGGAAAACTTCTCTGCTTATATGAAGATGTATTTGTCACTCAATATAAGTAAGGTATTGGCTTTAGAACCACAGGCTTATTACTTTGGATACTCAAAAACTCTACATGAACACAGTATATTATTTACATTAGAATCTGCCCACAAGCTAGTGCAGTATAATTGCTATGAGAATTTTTACTACATTCTATATGTATATGCACTATAAACAGATACAAATTATTTCAGATAAATTTTGTATGCAGTTTGTGGAAGGAATTTGGAGAGCAATTTTGAAAAGCACAAATTTCATCAAAAAGACCAGTCTGAAAATTGTAATGAGGAGCTAATACAGCATCATTGAAATAGTACGGAACTCCAAGGAGAAGTATGTGAATTGAGACAATATCAGAAAATGTAACAACCCAAGGACTTTTTAGACATGCAGCTGCTAGATTTCTCATGTAGAGCTTTCATAACATTTTGTGAAGCACAAATCAGAACCTCACTGAAGTGTAGATGGTTTTCCCTCAACTTTCTCTCATGATCAGTCACTATCAATCAACATATAGCTAATCTTGAATAATTCTCTAATAAAATGTTGATGGAGGGGCTGGAAGGTTGGCTCAGTGCTTGCCTTGCATGCATCAGGCCCTGGGCTCGATTCCTCGGGACCACATAAGCAGAAAAGAGCCAGAAGCTGCACGGTGGCTCAAGTGGTAGAGCACTAGCCTTGAGCTAAAAAGGTGAGGGACAGTGCCAGGGCCCAGAGTTCAGCCTGCATGACCGACAAAAAAAAAAAAAAAAAAAAAAAAAGTGACCAGGTACTAATACCTTGGTAGTCAAAATGTTGATGGAGTGTTTATATGCAGAAAACCTCGGAAGGCTAACTTTTCCAGTTAGGACAGTCTGTATTCTATGATCCAGCTGAGAGAAAACTAGGTAAACATCCATTTAGAACCTTCTGAATAATTCTGATTCTGCCCATATCACTTATCTATCCACACCTCTTCCCGAGTGAAAGGAATTGAAAAGAATTTGTCATTTAAAATTTAAATTTAGGGTTCCGGGAAGATAGCTGAGGAGAAGCTGGAAGCTCAACAAGCTCTCATATAGAAAGCAGTTTCAGTGCTCCAGTGAAGAGTCCTAAGCTAGAGAATCACACCAAGTGTGCAACCACAGTACAGAGTGTTAGGCCAGAGAGGAAAAATCCAGGCCAGGAGACAAATCTGAGCACTTGCCAACAGCCATGTTTGCGAATGTGGCAGGGGCAGTCGTGGCCGGAGCCACCATACCTGCAACACAGAGAGTCTATTACAAAGGCACCAGACACAGGAAGCAAGAGGATTCTACTCAACACCAGCAAGAACTGACAAGGAGCAGACATCTTCATCCTTCAGACCACAGGCCCAGATATGACCCAGGAACCAGACTCCTGTGTGAGTAGGAGCCTGTCTTCCTCACTCCTTCTCAGGGAACAGAGATGGGAAGGCTACCCCTCCCCGCCCACTACCGGAGATCTCCCTCTGTGATACTGGCAAAGGCCTGGCTGTGCAGCTAGCTCCAACTCAGTCCTTGGATGAAAACAAAAAGTCATTTAGCAGTTCACAGGAATCTAACCTGAACTTCCAGGCTCAGCTCCACCCAGGGAAAATTCACCCAGCCCAGTCCTGCAACAGCCCCAGGAGCGGCTTTCTTCACTGGATAAACAGAGCCACAGACTGCCCCTCCCTACAACAGTCTAGACAATCAATTGAAATTCAGTAACAGTAAACCCTGAGAATGGCTCCTGGCTGGGCTCTGTGACTACCTCAGAAGCTAGCCCCTCAGAGCAAAGCTACTGTTCAATGAAAGGCCTCAACACTACCCAGAACCTACCCCATCACAGCATCTCCAAAGTAGAAGAAACAACCATCACCCTCTTTTGGGATACTCAAAGCAGATATCTCTCCCATTGAACTAGCCTGGAAGGAGGATGACAATATCCTGGGTAAAGCAAAGCATTTTTCTGCCTACTCAAACAACCTGACTTAAGAAAACAATAAAGTTACAGGAAAGTAAAACACCACAAGCAGACCAGAGACTCCAAAAAGAGACTGGATATGGACACAAGGGAAATACAGGATCTTCCCATCTCACCCAAAAAAAGCAAAGAACTCTTTTGGTACCTTTAATTAATTTTTTTAATTGTGAAAAAACTTTACAAAGGGGTTACAATTACATGGACAAGATAATGAGTACATTTCTTATCAAGCATTGTAGCCACCTCCTTTTTTTTCCCCTTCCAAGCCTCCCCCTGCCCAGGAACCAAATCCTGCCCCCACCCCCCCACCAAAGTTGTAAAGTTCGTTTTCGACATGACAACTTGTACTTCTCATTGTTGCAACAGGTCCACCTGTATCCTTATATAAATGACTTGTTTTCCCCTTCCCCTTCACAAATTATACCGACATCAAATACATTGAAAGCAGGGGTTATAATGTGGGGGAGGGACATACAAAGCAACAAAGAAATAATCTTATAAATGCAATAGACACAAATGCATGAAAGAAAAAAACATTTAAATAAATATCTTAGGGTTCATTTTCCTAACATCACTTATCTGACCTTTTCTGCTTGACTGATACATATACTAACTATTGCAAATAAGGGCAACCATGGGATCTATGTTTCTTTGGGCTAGGCTTACTTCACTTAATATAATCTTTTCCAAGTCTTTCCATTTCCTAAAAAATGGGGCCAATGTCCTTCTTTCAAATGGAGGCATAGAATTCCAGTGTGTATATATACCACATTTTCTTGATCCATTCATCTACTGAGGGGCATCTGGGTTGGTTCCATATCTTAGCTATAGTAAATAATGCTGCAATAAACAAAGTTGTGCTGGTAGGTTTAGTGTGGTCTTGTTTGTAAACATTTGGGTAAATGCCCAATAGTGGGATTGCTGGATCATAGGGGAGCTCTATGTGGAGTCTTTTTTGAAACCTCCATACTACTTTCCAAAGTGGTTGAACAAGCTTACAGTCCCACCAACAATGAATTAAGGTTCCCTTCTGTCTACATCCGCTCCAGCATCTGTTATTATTAGAGTTCTTGATTTTTGCCATTCTAACTGGTGTGAGGTGGTATCTTAATGTTGTTTTGATTTGCATTTCTTTTATGGCTAGGGAGGTTGAGCGTTTCTTCATGTGTCCATTGGCCATCCTTCTTTCTTCTTCAGAGAAGTTTCTCTTTAAGCCTTTCGCCCACTTATTTATTGGGCAGTTGTTTCTTTGAGGATTTGTTGTTGGGGGGGATTTAATTTTTTGAGTTCCAAGTATATTTTAGATATGAGTCCCTTATCTGTTGTATGGCTAGTAAAGATCTTCTCCCAATCCGTGGGCTTTCTATTGATCTTGCTAGCTATGTCCTTTGCCAGGCAGTAGCTCTGCAATTGCATGCAATCCAGTTTGTCCAACCTTTTTTTGATTTTTTTGTTTTTCTGGGTCTCTAGTAAGAAAATTTTTAATATTTAACTTTAAAAATTGTTTTCTATTAACTTTTTCTCTTCCTCTTCTAATTTTTATTTTAGGGGTATATGTATGTGTGTGCTTTTTTTCATTTTTATTTAGCTCTACTGACCTTTTGACCCTTTTCTCCTTTCTTTCTCATTCTTTTCACTTTTTCTTCTCATTCATTCTTCTTTGCGTGATTTAATTGCTGTTCTCCTCATTCTCAGATATACCTGTAGTCGATTATTAGACGTTATCCCCCCTTGTACAACTTAATCCAGAAATTTATTACTGAATTCAAAACCTCTTAGAATTAAATTCCTTAATAGCCATACTACCTCTATATACCTATATAAAATTTTAAGCATTCTTATTTTTTAACTTTTCACATCTCCTTTCTATCCCTCCCCTTCTCTTATCCTATTCCCGTCCTTCTCTGAATATTGCGTTTTTAATTTGCATCATTCTTCAGTGTTTCACTTTTTAATTTTTAATTTTTGTTTCACTATTTTTGCTTGTCTCTTTTTCTCTTTCTTTTTTTCCCAGTCTCTACTATCATTCTATTGAACTTATTTCCCTCTACCTTTCCACATCCCTCTATTCTTATTTATATCCACACCTCTCACTAAACTTAATAATTTCTGGTTTGCCAAATTCTTTTTTGTGGTTCATAGCCTATTAATACATAGTTGTTTGATGTTGAAAAGTATATCTGTTGAACTAGATTACATCTGCAGGCTTTTGACTGTGCAACTACAGACTTTGTTGATGCTTGCCTTATGATAATTTTCTAGCACAAACTGGTGTTACTCTCATCCCAAATGGGCAGAATAAACCGGAAAAATACAAGAAAAATGGCAAGTCCGGGTATCTCAACTCCCACTCATGATAATCATGGACAGAACAGATGATGAATAATCCAGTGGAGAGCTCCCAAAAAGCTCTACAAACACTAATGGTAAACATGGTAAAAAAAAAATTGAAAATCTGCAAAGGACTCTGTGTGAGCATGATAGAGAGATAGGAGGCAAACCAAAGGTCAAAACAGGAAGCTCATAGGTGTGAGAAAGCTACTCAAAGACAGATAAAAGAATTGCATGAGCAGCTTGTGAACACTCAAAGAGAAATAAAGGAATTGTGTGAGTAGGCTGAGATCAGTCAAAGAGAACTACAGAAATTGCATGAACGTGAGGAAGCTAATCAAAGAGTAATAAAGGAATTGCAAGAATGGGATGAGCATAGACAAAGATCACAAGAGGCATTCATGGAATCCATAAACAGAGAGCTGATAGAAGTCAGGGAGTACACAAAGGGAATGCTGAATGGATCCCAACAGAAGGAATGGGAGTCCAAGGAAACCATAACCAATCCACCAAGTGATTTGAGAATAAACACTGAACACCAAATTAAGGAAGGAAAGAATTTCATACAAGATCTAAAACAAAGATCCATCAAAGAATTAGAAGCCATAAAAACTGACCAACTCGAAGGAAAAGAAAAAAAAAAAGTAGAAAGTCTGGATAGTAGGATAGGCCATGCAGAAGATTGAATTCTGAGGATAGAAGACAGCCTAGATATTATAGAGAAAGAACATACAACCATCCAAGACAAATCCAAGAAATATCATAGATCTATTCAACATTCAACCCTTGGAAGACACCATTAGAAGGCCTAATCTGAGGATAATGGGTGTAGAGGAACACCTAGAGCCAGAAGTCAATGGTCTAGGAAATTTGTTTAACAGGATCCTAGCAGAGAACTTCCCAAACATGCAAAAAGATAGGTCCATTCAGATACAAGAAGCTTTTAGAACTCCCAATAGACTAGACCAGAACAAGATATCCCATTGTCACATTATAATGCACAAAGGATTAATTCAGAACAAGGAAAGATCCTTAAAGTTGTCATGGAGAAAATATCAATCACCTATAAAGGGAAATGAATTAGAATCACCTCAGATTTCTCAGCAGAGACAATCAAAGCAAGAAGAGCCTAGAATGGTGTAAGCCATGCCCTAAAGACAAACAACTATCAACCAAGAATATTTTATCCAACTATACTCTCCTTAGTAATCGGAGGTCAAATAAAACCCTTCCATAGCAAACAAAAATTGAAACAATATATCCCCACCAAACCAGCCCTACAAAAGAATTTTAAAGATGTCCTACACAGAGAAAACCAACAAGACCACAATAAAGGCCAAGAAACAGCACCCAAACTGAGAATCCAAGAACCATAGGAAGAACACAGTTACAGCAGCCCCGAAGTAGTTAGATAAAATGGCAGGAACTCCCAAATACCTCTCAGTTCTATCTCTCAACATTAACGGGCTTAACTCTCCAATTAAGCAACAAAGTCTGTCTACTTGAATTAAAAAGCAAGATCCTTCTATCTGCTGCCTTCAAGAGTCACATCTTGCCCACAAAAACAAACACATTTTCAATTTTAAAGGCTGGAACAAAATCTACCAAGCAAACGGCCCCCATAAACAGGAAGGAGTTGCAATCCTAATATCAGAAAAAATAGGCTTTTAATTAAAATTAGTGAAAAGGTCGGTACATACTAATTAAGGGATCACTCCTTCAGGAGGATATTACAATTCTAAATATTTATTTGCCAAACAACAGAGCACCCTAATTCATCCAAGAAACACTACTTTCCCTCAACTCCCACAAAGATCCATAGACATTAATTGTTGGGGATTTTAACACACAATTTTCCCCACTAGATAAATAAACATCGCAAAAACTCAACAGAGAAACCGCAGATATAGACAACTGCATAGACCAACTAGATTTAACCGACTTCTACTGAATATTTCACCCAGCAGCATTAGACAATATGTTTTTCTCAGCAGCACATGGAACATTTTCCAAAATAGACCACATTTTAGGCCACAAAGCAAACTTGTCCAAATTCAGAAACAGTGAAGTTACACCTTGCATTCTCTGAGACCACAAGAGAATATAATTAGAACTTAACACCAAAAGCCACCAAAGAAAGTCATGTAACACATGGATCCAGAACAACACACTGCTGAATCACGAGTGGGTCATGGAAGAGATCAGAAAGGAAATTCAAATGTTCATGATATTCTACAAAATTGAACACACCAATTACTAGCTCCTCTGGGACACAGCAAACACAGTATTCAGAGGCAAGTTTATACCTCTTAGAGAGACCTGAAACCACTTTAATGAGACATCTGAGCCTCCTTGAAAAAGAGCAGCAAGTTAAACACAATCCAGTAGATGGAAATGAATAATTAAAATTAAATCATAATTAAATGAATTGGAATGTAAAAAAAAGAAAGTTTCAAGAAACCAAAGAGTTGATTCTTCGAAAAAAGTAACAAAAATGACACACCCTTAGCAGAAAAAAAAGAGAACACACCCAAATAAACTCAGAGATAAGAATGGAAACATCATCACAGAAACAACTAAGATTCAGAACATTATAAGGGAATGCTTCTAAAACCTTTCTACTAATGAGTTTGAGAACTTGGCAGAAATGGACCTTATCCATGCCAAAACTAAGCCAAGATAAATCAAAGTATTTTAAAAGGTCTATATCAAGCATTGAAATAGAAACAGCAATAAGAGACCTCCTATCTAAGAAAAGCCCAGGACCAAATGGTTTTACAGCGGAATTCTATAAGGCAGAGCTCACACCAATACTCTTCCAACTCTTCAATGAAACTGAAAGAGAAACTTCACTACTAAACTCATTCTATGAGGCCATCATAACACACATCCCAAAACCAAGAAGGAACTCATCAAGGAAAGAGAACTATAGATCCATTTCTTCGATAAACATTGATGCAAACTTCTCAACCGAATTTTGGCCAATCTACTTCAACAATTCCTCCAAAAAAATCATACACCACGATCAAACAGGTTTCATTTCAGGGATGCAAAGCTGGTTTAATATGTGCAAATCAATTAATATAATTCATCACATCAACAGAAGCAAGGATAAGAACAACATAGTTATCTCAATAAATTCAGAAAAAGCAATTGACACGATCCAACACCCCTTTTTATGGAGGTTCTGGAAAAATGAGGAATCCATGGAACCTTCCTCAATACAATAAAGGCTGTATATGACAAACCTGTACTTATACTTAATGGTAAAAAACTATTTCCCCTTAACTCAAGAATGAGACAAGGATGCCCACTCTCTCCACTTCTCTTCAGTCTAATATTGGAATGCCTAACTACAGCAATAAGACAAGATGCAAATATAAGAGAGATCCAAATAGGGAAAGAAGAAGTAAAACTCTCCCTCTTTGCAGATGACATGATCTTGTATTTAAAGAATCGCACAGAGTCCACTCCAAAATTACTCAAGCTGATTCAAAACTTCGGCAAAGTAGCAGGGTATAAAATTAATCCTCAAAAATCAATGGATTTTCTGTATGCCAACAATAAGAAAAGAGTGGCTGAAATTAGGATAGCAACTACATTCGTAATAGCCCCATAAAAAATAAAATACCTAGGAATTAAATTAACCAAAGAAGCGAAGGACCTCTATGATGAAAACTTTAAAAAACTGAAAAAGGTAATCAAAACTGAACTTAGAAAGTGGCAAAAACTCCCATAATCCTGGATTGGGAAAGATCAACATCATGAAAATGGCAATACTTCCAAAGGCTATCTACAAATTCAATGCGATATCTATCAATATTCCAACCTCATTCTTCAAGGAAATGGAAGAGGGAATCAAAAAATTCATATGGAACAATAAAAGACACTGAATAGCAAAAATGATCCTTAACAGAACAGTGCTGGAAGAATATCAATACCACATTCAAATTCAACTACAAAGCCATAGTAATCAAAACAGCTTGGTACTGGCACAAGAACAGACCTCAGGACCAATGGAATAGAATTGTAAACCCAGAAATGAACTTACAGACCTATAGCCATTTAATCTTCGGTAAGGGAGCTAAAAAATAGAATCAAAGAAAGACAGTCTCTTCAGTAAATGGTGCTGGTAAAATTTGTTAACAATTTGTAGAACACTAAAGCTAGATCCTTATATATCACCCTTCACCAGAATCAACTCCAAATGGATAAAAGACCTCATACTCAAAGCAGACACTCTGAAAACATTGCAGGATGGAATAGGAGAAACCCTAGGTCTTGTTGGCACAGTCCGAAATTTTCTTAATAGAGACCCAGAAACACAACAAATCAAAGAAAGGTTGGACAAATGGGATTGCATAAAATTGCAGAGCTTTTGCCTGTCAAAGGACATAGCTAGCAAGATTAACAGAAAGCCCACGGATTGGGCTTTCTGTTGGCCATAAAATGGACAAGGGTCTCATATTTAAAATATATCTGTAACTCAAAAATTTAAATACCCCAACAAATCTTCAAAGAAACAACTGCCCAATAAATAAGTGGGCTAAAGACTTAAAGAGAACCTTCTCTGAAGAGGAAAGAAGGATGGCCAATAGACACATGAAGAAATGCTGAACCTCCCTAGTCATAAAAGAAAACAACATTGAGATACCACCTCACACCAGTTAGAATGACTATAATCAAGAACTCTAATAAAAACAGATGCTGGAGGGGATATGGACAGAAGGGAACACTACTGTATTGTTGATGGGAGTGTAAACTTGTTCAACCAGTTTGGAAATCAGTATTGAGGTTCCTCAAAAGTCTACAAATAGAGTTCCCCTATGACCCAGCAATCCCACTTTGGGTATTTACCCAAATGTTCACATATAAGACCACAGTAGAGCTTCCACCACAACTATGTTTATTGCATCATTATTTACCATAGCTAATATATGGAACCAACCCAGATGCCCCTTAGTAGATGAGTAGATGAAGAAAATGTGGTATATATATATACACACTGGAATTCTATGCCTCCATCAGAAAGAATGACATTTGCCCCATTTGTTAGGAAATGGAAAGACTTGGAAAAAATATATTAAGTGACGTAAGCCAGGCCCAAAGAAACATAAGTGCCATGGTTTCCCTTATTTGCAATAACTAGTGTATGTCTGAGACACAGAAACTGTCAGACAAGTTGATGTTAGGGAAATGAACCCTAAGCTATATATTCAAATGTTTTTTCCTTTCATGTGATTGTTTCTAACACATTTATAAGATTATTTCTTTTTTGCTTTGTATGTCCCTCCCCCACTGTACAAACCCTGCTTTCACTGTACTTGATGTTGGTATAATTTGTGGAGGGGAAGGGAAATAACAAATCGTTTAAATAATAGGGATACAGTTGGACCAATTACAACAATGAGATGTACAAGTCATTATGTCGAAAACAAACTTTAAAATTTTGGTGGGGGGGAGGATTGGGTGGGGAGCAGGGAGAGGACGGGAAGTTATGGGAAGGGGAAACAAAGGAGGAGGCTACAATGCTTGATAAGAAATGTACTCATTATCTTGCCCATTTAATTGAAACCCCTTTGTACAGTATTTTCACAACAACAACAAAAAAATAAATTTAACTATGGAATGAAAATAGTTCCAATAATGCATTGCATTAAGGAATTTAGGAATAACTGAGAAACTTAAAGGTGCATAAGATTTTTTTTATTGGAAATGAAGGGATATTGGAATTTGGTTCTCTACATTTTAAGCAATTTGCTTAAAAGAATAGGCAAAATAAAATTTATATTTGCAGCAGAATTGACACATTAAATTTAGTATATTGAAAGGGAAACAAGCCTCAACAATATGCCAATTCTCTCTTCTTATTTATCTCTAAAGGTTTATGCTTCAGGACTCTGAATATTAAAACTTCAAAAATATTTGTGTTTAGCTAGTTGTGCAAAGGGGTTTTGCTTCATCATGTCAGTGTTGAATAGAGTGTATGTGCATTTCAATATACAGTGCATCTGGATCATTGTTAAACTTCACATTTTTCTTCCTTCCCTTACTCCAACCCCACCTATCCATTCATGTTTCCTACTTATATTCTGACATGTGTACATTGAATGTTATGAATGTATTAGTCCACCATTTCCCTCTACATTCTTCTACCCTACTCCCTTTTAGCCCAGATCCCCTTTTAAGACTTGTTTCAACTTCATGGTATTTTGTTAAATATCTCTAATTTGGCATTTGGCTATGGGCTTGCCACATCCTCTCTTCCATATTTGACCTACATAAATGAGCATATTTCTCCACATTTCTAATCTCAGAATGGCTAAGATAGATCTTTACTATTCACCTTCTGTCCTAAATTTAGAATTGAACTTTCAGGGCCATCCAATAGAGCATTTTTATTCTCTACACAATGAAGATGGAAGGGAAATAATTTCCATTCTGTCAGCATTATGTTATCCATCATGAATTCCCATCGCTT